>NC_041356.1:6867933-6895433 GCF_900634415.1 Cottoperca gobio | reverse complement strand
CTCCTTAAAATCTGCTGATTGTCCACCAGCCAAGATTAGAAATGGAAATGTATTCCTTCATGCCGGCTCATGTGAGTCAGACCGTTCGAGCCCCAGACTGCCTGTTGGAGAGGTCCTGGCAGCGCGAACGCCATCAATTCAAGTCTATTCTCCATCCTATCTTTTTTATCCGCTTGTTTCTTAGCTAATACTCCTCTTCCCCCCCCCCTTCTCTTTTACTCCAGTTATCCTCAGTTTATAGAAACATATAAAAGTAAGGGACAGTAAATAACCTCTGGTCAAATATGGTCTTTAAACAAAACCTCTCAGTCCCCTTTAAGGGATTCAGAAGGTTACGTATGTCTCAGAACTCAAGCAGCATAAATAAAAAAAGCCCATTTATATCCCACTAAAAGTAACATGAATGTATCCTCTAATAATAAGCACCCCGTGTGGACAGCAAACTGAGTCTTTGTCTGGGTCATACTGTGGACAGCTCCTGGTGCTAAAACAGGTTTAGTAGACTCGCCAGATGAATAAAACAAACGAATAAAAGGAAAGTTTTACACGATATGGTAGCATATAAAAAGGCTCTTTAACCAGTAGAGATGAATTTCACACTCGTACATATCACGGTATGATTATAATAAGTTAAATGGCAAATTAACATCTTTAAATATCTTGTTTTATCTGACCCAAAGACATTCAGTGAGTTGCACAGAGAGTCTGACAGCGTGAAACCAGAGAACGGCGGTTGTGCTTGAGAAATGACTAAAACAAGTTACAGTTATTAAAATAGCTGCGGATTAACATTCTGTTGATCGACTGATAATTTCAGCCCAGTTCATTTATGACAACATTAAAAATCTAGATGCAGAGACCTTGCTTCTCCTTCTCCATATCGTGAGTTTGTCCTTCCATTGCAGGTTCATCTTCTTCACTTCTTTATTTATTTTCTCTCTTCCTGAGCTACAGCATGTTTCCTTACAACTGCATGTTTTCTGACAACAGGAGTGTGTGTGCTGTACATTATACGCCTGTCCGTGTGTGTGCGTGCGTGTGTGTGTGTGTGTGTGAGTGTCTGCCGAACATCCGTGTACGTAGGCGTCAGAACGCAGTCAGTACGGCACTCAGAGTGAGTCCTGTGATGTCTACATCCAGAGAGATGAGAAGGAAGACGAGTGGCAGAGAGAATAAATGCTAGCCATGTGAGTCATGACACACACACACACACAGACACACACCTTTTCTGGTGACTAGAGAATAAATGAGTTGCTGGTGTGCTGGGGAGTCTCTACAAAGATGTCCCCCTGTGCATCATGGTATTGAACCACCACAGGACAGACGGCACACTCAAATAGCAGGTTTGGTCAAAACTGTCGTCCACTGATGCCGTTTGAAAGCCATTACTGGTGTATGTGTACCCTTCCTCTAATAACTCACAGCCAGCACCTTTTGTTTAGCCGTTCATGTTCTGAAATGAACATGACATGCACGAATGAATTTACAAAGAAGAGAGACCTGATCCTGTTTGGACCAGACCTGAAAAGTACCAAGGATAATTCGACCCGATCCAAATGCACACGACCTGCTGAACAGACGCCTATAGACACCGGCAACAGTGTGATGTGCTCACAATTAACAAGCTCAGCAATATGATAATAATTTCTTTAGAACGAATAGAAACTAATCCAAAAATAATTTGTTTATGTGCTTCAAAGACTAATTTCTAGAAATAATTGAAAGTCCTGTTTTCAAGGGACCTAAACAGGTGGCAAAACACCTTATCTGACATAATGAGACCCAGTATAATTTGGACCTTTCCATAATTGTAAAGTCCCTCCTCACAGTGTTATAACCCCCCGTGTATTCTGGTGCTGACGAGCCTTCAGACTGATGGATCTAATGCTCAAACTTATTTCATTTTCTCCCCGGTGCCGAGGTCGACCAGCCTCCATGCAGCCTCCTCGCGTAGTTTTGAGGGCAACATGAGATGAGGTATTCATATGAGCCCAACGTCAAATCTGTATTCTGGATATCCAGTATGAGCCATGGGATGTTGAGCGCCACAAAGAACAGAACTCCGACCTGGACACTCTACAACTACATGCATGATGACATGTAGATGATACCAGTTACCAGGTGTTGGCAGAAGTTATCACTAGTTCTGTTTCCCGACCGGTGTCTGTGCTCGGCGTTGTTGCTCCAGCTCTAAAACATCTGATCCAATTAAGAGCCACACATTTTTACAACAGCGTAATTGGATCAGGTGTGCAGGTCTGGAGTGGCTGAGGAACACCGTGGTGCTCCTGACACGCCGAGAGCGACGCTGTGATTGGAGTCAGATGGATGCTTTGATTCGGTCTGTCTGGGCTGGAGGACATCCTTTCAAGTCCCCTCTTCACTTTTGTTTTCACACGCCAACACTTTTCTTTGCTCTCCTCCCCTTCCTTCTTCTCTGTGGGCTTTCTTTTCTTTAGAATGATTTGTTTACCCACAATTCCTCTGGGTAATTAGTGCTGTGATAATAACTGGTGTTGGAAACAAACACACCCACTCACTCGGCAGTGCACAAACACACGCACACGCACACACACACACTTATATAAACTTTGGGATTAAAAATGACTTCCTTGAGCTTAGTCGCATTAAGCAATGTAGACAACTGCAAATTTGGACGATGCTTCCTCATTTTTATGAATAATGAAAAAGCAAAGTTGTAATGAAGGTTTAACCAAAAATAAAACAAGAAACCAAGGTTGGCTGATAATTATATATTATTATTATTATTATTATTAATTATATGATATGATCATATTGTGTTATCGTTTCACACAATTTAGTTGGAATTACAGATTAAATTCAATAATATCGATTTGATCACTTTTGCGTTTTCTTTGTATCATCAGCCGCTTTATAAAATCAGTCGCAGAAAAAATTCAAAAGCATTTCACAATCTGCTGAACTCAAAAGCTTGGCAAGTAGAATCAGGGGCAGACGCTTGTTTGTGGTGTCGCCAGAACTGAAGAACATACACTGTGCTCCGTGTGGGCTTTCAGTCAATTCTTCAGCTTTACAACTGCAGCAAAAAAGTTGCCATCCTGACGAGAGCAACAACAGTGTGTTCATGTCCGTTCACCTGACGAAGCCCTCTAGCATGACATTATTATGGCACTGCCAAACCTCTGAGGGAGGAGCTCTGTGTGGATGGATGGGTCAACACAGAATCACACTTGTGTGTGACGGTGTGCGTCGAGAGAAACAGACGGATGTGTTCAGGCTTTATCACTCTTTAATTATATACCCCTAAGTAATTGTGTTTACATTCTTTTATTCATTAGAGCAATGAGAGCAAGGTTTGGCTCGTCTCCCTACTGAATAGGACACTTTAATGATGTTTGCATTTGTTTACTCTCTTCAATGGAAACAGTAAATTGCAACAATGCAGTGGAAAATGAAAAAAGTGAATACTGAGCTTTTTCTTCAGCCTGCTCATACTCACTTCATAATCAATGTTCACAAAACACAAGCAGTCCACGCTGACCCCGTAGTGCAAGTCATCGATGGTGCAGCTACATGTCCGTGCTTTGTTGTTCCACTGTAACCCATTGATTCTCAAGTATGAATTTAGCTTCAGGCTGTCAATCAGTCTCTTTGAAGCCCGAGAGACTCGTGAGAAACTTGTGGCCTCCGTCATTCAGCAGCAAGGCCACAGGCCTGAACTGTCAGTGTCTGATGCCATTCATTCAGCTCTCTTCAACAAGACATTTCGCTGGTTTTCAGTGGGTTGAAGGGTTTGCTAAATAACAACAGTTTATTGTTGTTTTATGAATGTGCTTCTACTGGGAATCTCCCAGTGACTAGCAGTCAAGCTGAGGTAGCACTGGACAGCTCTCGATGCCAAATTGTATTGTTATGTGCTGTGCCAAGAGTGGAGATTGCTTTCCCCACTTTCTGGTTTTAAGTGTCTTATTTTTGGGTCTTTAATGGACAAGGGACAAAGTGCTGCCTGTACCAGCTTATTGTGTTTGGGAGCAGGATGTGTAACATGCTAATCGGCTCCTCTCTATTTGATTATTGCTGTCTGAAAAACAGCTGCTATTCATTCTAAGATCCATGAATGCATGTGTATGTCATTTGAAAAAGATAACAGTGTGCATGCATGTGTGTAGTGTGTTCACTTGTACTAAATATCTGCAGAGCACAGAGAAGTGACAGAGGGAGAGTGATGAGAGAAATGCTAAGATAAGAGAAGGGAGAGCGAGAGAGTCCCCTGCTGTTTTTCCAATCAGGAGGCGTCGTCCTCCTCACTGGGTGATTTATTCTCTCTTCTCTCCTTCATGTCCCAATTTCCAACCCCAACCTCCATTTCTTTCATTCATTCATTCACCTCGTCTTCTTTCTGTGGGCAGCCGGTGAACACAGCTATTTAGAAATGACGACAGAAACACATTCAGGCAGGCAGTGCTGTTAAAATGACTCACCTGACCTGTGAGGTTTTCTTCTGAAGTCATTCTTACTGTTCACTTTTTCTCTCTGAATTCAGCCAGGTATGAATGTTTCTTCTCCAGAAGAGACCGAAAGATGCCTCGACATCAAACATCTTTTATTTTAAAAGCAGCATTAAATGATGTATGACCTCACTGGCCGGCATTATTAAGTGTCTGGCACCGCTCTCTGCACGCCAGCAAAGATCATCCTCCTTAACAAATGAATAATGAATCCGGGGCTGCAGGTCAAGACTTCGTATATATTAGTAAATTCATTTAATCCAGGAATGAAAAAATATTAAGCTCTTCAAAGAACAATCGCGTTGTTAATACAAATCAAAACCATGGTTACCAAAGGAGAACATTGGATGTGTGTGTGTGTGTTACAGACAACGCCACTAAACAGAGCATTTATTCATTATAACCTTGTCTTGTTCTGTTACCAACCAATCATTTAGTCACATTTCATATCCTAGCAAGCCCCTCTGGCTGCACCTTCCTCCATTCATCCCCTAGAGCCACAAGTGTGTGTGTGCCAGTGTGTGATCCCTCGCAGCTGCCACCCCTCCCTGCCTTTAATAAGTGTCGCACATGTGAGCACGAGTGGATGTGGTTGAGATTTAACACGTTTTTATGTTAAATTACCAATGCAAGTGTTTGCGTGTTTCGCTCTTGCAGACCCCCCCCCCCCCCTTCTCTCTCTCTCCCCCAACCCTACACACCCACCCACTGACCCCTCCCTCTCAGTGCTGGTTGGTTGCCACGGCTACAGTGTCGCCTCTCTTCCTCATGTTGCTATGAGACTCGGACCGACAGACCTGAGCTGAATGACAATGTGTCTGTGGCTCTGGCAGGCGGCCCACAACAACCAATAAGAGACGGTCTAGACAAACACTTCCCAATCTGGGGTCTGGGGACCTCGGGGGTGATTGTTTGGGTTGACAGGAGCCTCCTCAGCCACATGAGGGCTAGTTTATTAACACTATTTATACCCTCAGCAATCGTCTCAATGAGAAAATGTGTCAGTCATTGTATGCTAAAGGATCAGGAGAGTTTATTTTATGTAATTTTATAAATACAGCGATAGATAAAGCTGACATTAATGAATATCTTTTTATTTTAACAATGGTTTTTCATGGAGACAGAGACATCCATATCATCCAAATGAATGCTAATGTTGCTCAGAGTCAGCTTGATCTGCTCCCCAAAGTAGCCTACAAGTCAAATTATTGTGTGTTTTAATGATAGCTGGTGTTGAAAACCAGTAATCAATGACAAATTAAAGAAAGACTTTAAGTTCGGTATTGTAAAGTGGAAATGTCCTACTAAAAATCATGTCATTGAACTGAGCTTCAGCTTTTAGATGTAATGATTGCTTGAGAAATTGCAGTTTGACGATTTTTGGAGCTTGACTTCTCAGATTGCCTCGATTCTGACCTCCCCTGTTTCATCTCAGGCTGCTTTTTTATACCTCCTCCGACTCAGTAGTGCAAGAAGACACTAGGGAGAAGCGATTTCTCTCCCAGTAAGAATAACACCTCGATTAAGTGCTGAAATATGTTCCGCTGAAGGCGCCGGCAGCCATGGGAAAGGGTTCTGACATATAACAGCAGAGCTGACGTGAGAGGGAGGGTGAGACCTTTTGGGCTTCGCCAGAATCAATCTGCTTTTTTTTTATCTGTTTAGTTTGGTATTCATCTGCATACGTAGAGAGAGGGTCGGGGGGGGAACGACATGAGTTAGAGCAACACATCATCCAGTCAGCTGTGGCTGGTCAATATGCTTTCATTGATTTTATGAAGATGTATTGGCTGATATAAAAACATGTTTTATTCTATACATGTTTTAATCAAAGTCATTAACGAGTTATCTTCTACTGAACAGGTGCTCAGTGGAACTACTTCTTCAGTATATTATCTCATACAGTTATTCTCTAAACACTGACTTTTTCCACCAATATAATATGACCCATATCTCTCTCTCTCTCTCTCCGTCTGTCTCCTCAGGAACTGTTTACAGCGGAGTGTAAGTTTAAGGAGTCGGTGTTCGAGAACTACTATGTGATCTACAGCTCTATGCTCTACAGACAGAAGGAGTCGGGCCGGGCCTGGTTCCTGGGCCTCAATAAAGAGGGACAGGCCATGAAGGGCAACAGGGTCAAAAAGACCAAACCAGCTGCACACTTTCTGCCTAAACCTATAGAAGGTACTTTCATTTCATTTTTACTTTTAGAACAGATTTCTTTTGTTTCCGTTTACTGAAATGTTTGCAGATGTTATTCTTTCTTTTAGTTTTATTGGATTATTACACCTTTTCTCACATTCTTTGTTTCTTTCCATTCATACTTCCCTTATCTTCTCCCGTACCCCTTTTCATTCCTGCCTGTCCCCTCCCCTCCCTCCCTCCCTTCTTTTACTTCTTTTCCTCCCTCCTCCGTCTTTCGTCAATTCCTTATGCCCATCTTCTTCTTCTCTTTTCCTACTACTACTACTGTATCTCCTCCTTCCTTTCTTTCCTCCTCCCCTCTTCCATCCGCCTCTTTTCTCCCGCCACCTCTCCAGTTGCGATGTACCGAGAGCCTTCGTTGCACGACGTAGGGGAGGCGGTGCCTAAAGTCGCCGGGGGCCCGTCTTCCAAAAGCACAACCAGTGAACCAGTGGTCATGAATGGCGGCAAACCAGTCAACAAACCTGACAAGGGGGAGACATAACCCCAACCTCCTTTTAACCCTCCCCTGGTCAACCTGAGGCCAGGAAAAGCCAGAGACTCGCCCCATTGCTGCGCTCTCAAAAAAAACCAACTAACAACTGCAACAAAAGGTAACCAAACAAACAACAGCTCAAGTTCTGACTGGTCAGCAGTGGGGCCGCACGTCCCGTCCCACTTCTCTCCCTGTTGGACGGATCCGGTGTTTTTGGGCAGAGCCGGAGGGACGGAGCACTCTGGCTTGTGGCGGGGGAAGAGGAGGATGAAGACCGTAAAGTCAGGCCAATGCCACGCAGACATTTTGGAACTGGTACAGTGGCATTCCCTCATATGGGAGACAAAATGACTTCTTAAAAATACAAACAAAACAAACAAAAAACGGAAAGAAATGTCGTCTTCACCGGTATTCTTCTGTGACAATCTGTAAGAATGAGGCCCCTTTTTTCCCTCTCCTGATAGTGCTGTTTTCTGTTGCCAGGTATGCTTGCTTACTGGTGGCTACACACACACACACACAGCACACGCACACGCACACAACTCCCACCTAAAATCGACCTCTTGGATTCGATCTCTGAGTAAATAAGAAACAGATTAAAAACCCAACATCGGGCAACGAGAACACTTTAAATACAGTGATGATTCAGAGGATGCTTAGTCATCGATCAATTAAGACTTGACGCAGGACATTCTGTACTAAGTCTACAATGAAATGTTCTTGAAAATGTCCCTGTGCATTATATATAAGGCAACACATTGTATAACCTGTCCCTTGTTTTAATCACATACTATATAGCTGTTAAAAACTGTTCTTATTTGACACTACATAGCTTAAAGCATGTTTGTCTTTTCAGTATTCCTTTATATTCTATTTGTTAGGTGGTTTATTATTCTGCACACACAGCACTAGTGATATCGAGCGGCATTGTTGTACAGACACAAAACTGATTTTTAGCGTCCTCTGTGGGGTTTTTTTCTGTCCTTTTTTACGAATGCTTATGATTTCCACATCGCTGACACGAGTCGCTCAGGAGAGGAGGAGATCAGCTGACGTGTCAAGTAAAAAGTTTTGGTGTGTAGCTGAAACCAGAATGATTTCCACAAATTCCCTGTTTGTAGCAACACAGAGAGTACGGGAGGCATGCTGGTGTCCGCGCAGCATGGTAGCAGTCAGTGTTTACATGGAGTAGCAGATATTGTAGAGGGTCAAACCTCAAGAACTTTTTCTTTCTGTTGCCTTCCCAAGTACTTGAAGTTAAAGGTAGCAATGAGGGTAATAATGAACAGGGTAAATGATGTTTAGGCCACTATGTGTACCGACTTTACTGCCCAGTGGTGCTTTCAAAACAGGCGCTGCGGTAGAAAGCAAGGACCGCCTTCCCCAGACCCGGAGGATCAGAGGAACTCATCACTATAGCTGTCAAATAATGTTGAATATTATTAACATCAATATTTCTATCTGAAATTCTGTGGAGTAGAAGTATAAAGTAGGAAAATAATATAGTAAAGTACAAGTAGCTCAAAATTGTACATAATGTGATTACTTTCCACCACTGGAGAGAGTGTGAACTGTTCCCTCCAGAACAACAGCCTTTACGCAAGGTTACAAACAAAAAAAAGTATTAGAAATGTGGTTTTTTGTATCCACCCAAAATCAAATCGCACACATTTATCGCGGCAATGAAATCAAATATGTCTCCGTGTGAAACGTCAAGAACTACAAGGCAGAAAATCAAACGCCTCCAAATGAAATGAAACCAAATAGATTCCCATGCTTTGCCCTCTCACTGTGACAGTCAACATGGCACCAATCTGTTCTGCACTTGAATCCTGCCCGACGCACAGGCTAGCAAGACTAGATGCCAATTAACTTCTCCGAAAGTTACACCAGTAGTCCGTCATATTACTGAGGAGACATTAATACTGTGATCCTACATGTCATATTAGTGTCAGAGACAACGGGGCAGCAACACATGAATATATTCAGTAAGGAAACAGAAACTGTGCATCTCTCTTGCTTTGAATCCCAATTTTGGGGCCGAGTAACCGCTTTGCATTTCAATCAGATCCTTGAAACGCTGTCATATTTGCCGGAGATGAATGACCTCCACTGACGTTCTCCAAACTACAAAGACAAAACAAGACAAAGCAAACCCGCCCTTGAAACAACAACGACTTATCCTCACAGTTGTTTCCGACATTAAACGAGCAGCCCCAGCCTCACCAACAGGTGTGTGTCTGTGTAGCAGGTGAAACACGGTTGCTGCACACAAGCGAAGCCACTCGAAACGTGTTTAATGTTGTCGCGCTGTGTTGTACAGAGGATGTGAAAACACAAGACGGCTCACAGTGTTTCTAATTGGCATTTCCCAGATTTGTTCCTCACACATTTTTCTCTCCTCTGAGCTCATTAGCTGTTACTTGCCTTTGTGCTCAAACACGTGTGGCTGTCCAACTCACGTTATATGAACTTATGTAGTTTAATGTGCCCGTCCTTAACTGCTGTTTTCAAAAATATTTGCAATTACAGAAAAGCGGTTTTATTTAAGGCAAAGTGTGTGAAAAAAAAAAAAAGCATTTTAAGTTTCTGTGTAATCTTGATGCTGAAAATCAGCAAGTGCACGTGAAATGTATTGCTGCTGTTGGATCATCAGAAAGTGTTATTTCTTCGCTGGATATTACTGTAGATTCTTACTATGTGAGTGCCTCTCATCCCCAGTCAAGCTCAACATGTGAGACCCAGGGCGGCTTTAGATTTATGCTAAAGGCTCAGCCTTCCTGGGCTGCAGCAGGGTTTAACCAAGATTTAAAAATTAAGCTCTGTCCCTGTCTAATGTTACTTAAAGAGCAAAGTGATGGTGATGAGCAAGAAGTCGTGTTGTGCTTGTCTCATGTCAAAGAAATGTGGATGTAACATAATATTGTTGTGTCACACTAGGGGTTACTAGCAAAATGATAAAAAAAAACCTGAGAATCAGGTCTGTAAACTTACTTTTTCTTTTTTAATGTATCCTGTGTTGTATCAGCTGCCTGTGTCTGAGAAGCCACTTTAATTACAGTATATAGAGTATGTTTTTGTACTTGCCTGGGCAAACATTAGGAGATACAATCGAGACTCTGCTATTCACTGAATATTGTTAAGCAGCTAATTTGTCTACACTGCTGGCAGAGAAAAAAGATCGACCAAATCTTCCTGCATTCAGAGAGGCCCAGCTTGTTAGGTTAGAAGTGTTCACATCCTGTGCAAGCAGCTATTGAAGATCTGTGGCACATGCTCAAAAAAGGGCCTGGTTTCCTGGCGACTGACCAAAGACGCTGCTACAACAGCGTTTCTAGGCTGGTAATCACAGTTCCTGGTTCAAAAAAATTAAGGCGCAATTACTGTCAGCGTCTCCTGAGAGATTTCTCTCCGCCGGTGGTTAGCCAGGTACCAAGGCTACAATTATGAGATATCTAACAGCGGGCCCTGCACAGGAAGAGAGCTGATTTAATTAGAAGTGAGCAATCACGACAACCTGGGTCACTTTTAATTTCCACATACAAGTACCACTCGTGTTCTCATGGCAGGTACACATGTAGCCATCTTACTCCAGTCCTGCGTGAACTGTAGCTCTGAAATCAGAAGGGACAAAATGCTTTTTGTGACCTGACCACTGCAGTACAGGTGCACTTTAGAGACACACGGGAACATGTAACGATTAGCACTGTACCCATGATGTAGCTGGCCTCACTCAGGTTTGCTTTCTTTGCAGTTTCTTTTTTTCCATTCCACTTTATTCCTCTGACAAAAGACTGCCTTATTACATGTGAATCTGAAACGAGACAGTAAAAGCGCTCTCCTCCCAGCTGTTTCTTTCTCTTAACACTCATCCCACACACACACACACACACACACACACACACACACACACACACACACACACACACACACACACACACATACACACACACTCTTCATCCTATTTTACGTTTCAATTATCCTTTGATCCCCAATCTTCTGTTCACTGTAACTATGCTAGCTTTCGCTCTCTACTCGTTTTGTAATCATGCAGCCAGAGAACTTATTCCCGCCTCCTCTTCTCTCCCCCTCCTCTCTCTGGTTGGACTGTTTCCCACTTGTTGCATGGTTTTTAAAAAGAGGAAAGATGACTGGGGCTAATGCATGTGGTAAGCTAGGAAATGTGTTATCAAAACAAAACAAACATTTACAGCGTGGCACCAGTAAAACTTTGCGTCTGGCTCATTTCTGCCTTCGGTTTGCACTGGTAGATATCTGTGTTGCTTTTTAAATGTTTCCTTACAGAGACATTTAGTTTTTAAAGCATAATCCATCATTACAATAATGGAGCAAAAGAAGAATAAATCTAAATTAATTCATAACACTGATATGGTTACACTAATGCATGTCTTGCGTGGAATACTTTTAATAGAGCATCAATATTTAATTCTGGTGGCTGAGAGGAAAATTATAAAACGAAAAAACCCAGAACAAGTAATTGTTTGATATCTTTTGCTGCTTCTATGTAGAAAAAGATGGAGGTAACGAGCCCTGAGTGCGGACCATCGTACTACATTTAACAGATGGTGCGCTATCTTCTTGGGACTGTTGAGGTCGGCAAAAATTAGTGTTACACAGGTGTGAAGTAACAAAAAGACAGGCGGCTTTTTTTTGGTCGTGTCTAGATGGTAACCCTCAATTTGCAAAACACATACGACCTATACTCACCTTAACTATTCGAGGTCAGTGCCTAACATTCACCACCTCGTGAGAGTTTCACAAATAGAGGGTTAACAAGACACGAGTGCTGCTCAGTGCTGCCACCGGTGGTGACATGCTGTATTGCAGCAACACTGGAGCTGCCGTCCGGGAACAAATCTAGACTTCAATGAATTCAGTGTGTTTTTTCCTACCTTTTCATTCACTAAGAAGATTGTGCACCGTCCTACCGAGTGACTAAATTGTCCAGGTTTTTTTACCCTTAATATGTAATGTCACAGTCCTGGAACACGGCTAATGGAAGCTGGCACACACATAATTATAATGTTCAGTTTCAAAAGTGAGACTGGGATTAATTACAGGACGGGAACACATTAAATCAAATCATAGATGTACCACGACCTGCTGTGTCTGACTGATGCAAACCATGCTAGCGATGAGCCAAAAGCAAAATGTCACTGGTGCTAACCTTAAAGGAGATTACTCTGTCTGTCAGTAAATGTACAGTTTACCTTCACATACATATTATGCAAACAGTTTGTCTGCACTGTACAGTTTGTGTCCAATCCATTGTATACACACAGAAAACAATATTGAATAAAGGATTTATAGAAAGGACTGGACTGATTGTTTTACTGCTTAACATGTCAGTCTCCATTTATTTGTATATGAACTAATCATGCATGAATTTATTCATCCATTCATCATTAACACTGCAGGCTGTAACTAACTAACTTATTGTCGGTAAAGGGAAAGTGTTCTTCCAAAATGCTCTTTTCTAAAGTTTCAAAAGAAGCAGCACACAAAGTTTTTCAAATGAACTTGACTAATATATATATATATATATATATATATAACTCAAATAAACCAAAATGAACTTACTCGTTTAGTAATCCAGCGGCGGAGACAAAGACTCACAGAGACACAGAGTATGATGGAAGCACAAATAAACAGCTCCACTATCAGGCAGATATGTACGGAGACAGCGCGGCAGATTCAGACAGGTTGACAGGCTGGAAGAAACACACACACACACACACACACACACACACACACACACACACACACACACACACACACACACACCGCACCGCCCGGCCTCCTTTTAAATGACAGATGAACCAGCAAATACTGTAATTAGGTGGATGTCATTAAAATTTGCATATGTAAATGTAATGTAAATGAGGTGTACTTTGAAGGGCAACATGGTGTTTAATTAGCAAGATGGGGGTTATAAAGAACTGTAACTTTAATTAAATCCGATGAAACCCTGCATGCTTCATCGCTCATTCAAACTGATGATCGCTGCAATGTTTTTTTTATCACTTCATAAGTAAGAAAGTATAAGTAAAGATTGTGGACCTTGTCATGTTTTTATTTCCTGCATCATGCCTCACTTATTTTTCCTTTTTGTTTTTCTCCCGTCGTTCTGTCACTTAAAGTATTTAGTTTCACCGTCTGTTCGGCTATCACGCCGCATCTTTCGTCGCCTCTTGCATGAATTTTAACTTTGGTACTTTGTCATTATACTGCACTTGTGTGATTCATCACTCTGCAAACAAATTCAATTACTTGAATGTCAGCACAGTGAAGTTTAGAATGGCTTCAGCTGCTCATTTGTATTTTGTGTGTCCCATACAATTTATAGGCCTTCTCGTGCTGCTATTAGAAGTCATTATTTTTCTCTTTGTAAACATCAATCATGTAGCCATGCATTCTCTCCAGACCGGGTAATTGATCATTGAAGAAGTCAATGACAGGATCTAGATCAGCAGAGTCTATTGTCTTTAACCCTTTAGCACAGTCTACCTGCCTTTAAACAACAGATGAAATGCACCACGTTTGGGGGATTTAGTGCTTCATACTTCAATCTCAATATTGAGATGTTTCATACATCATTGATATCTTTTTCCAAGTCGTAGTTCTTGTACTTAAGGGGGGGGGCGTTCACAAATGAATGCGGCACAAAACTCAGTTTGTGTATCCGCCCTGAGATTTGGATCTGCTCCAAAATAATGGGTGCTTCCTTGGCCTACACCCTTCCACCACGTTTTCTGTAATCCTGCTGATTACAAACAGACAAACACATAACCTCCTTGGGGGGGGGGGGGTAAAAACCTTTAGAAACCTGTGTGTGTGGGTATTGTTCAGCTGGTGAAATAGGGAAACTAAAATCCTGGCTACGGCCCTGTTCGGTTCCACAAAGTGTGCCTTGACTCAATTAATGAGATCACTTTGGCCACCAGCTAAACTAAAACTCCATTATGCACAAAGCAAAATGGCTGAACAGTAATCTCTTATTAAAAAGCAGCCAATTATAGCCGCAAAGCAAAATGACATTTTGTTATCACAAAGCACAAAATGTTTCGATTTCCCGTCTTTTTGATTAATTTCATTAAAACAGCAGCGAGTTGGGATTTCTGGTCTCTTATCTGCTACAAACGCAAAAACACACACACACACACACACACGCACACACACAGATAGTATGCCCGTGCTGCAGCAACGTGTTTGAGGTGGCATTGAGAGCTCACTTGAGAGCCTGTTTCTGTCTGCCTCATTATCATCAAAGACAACAGGCGCTCCAGCTCATGCACACACACACACACACACTTACATGCACACACGCGTACACACAAAGGCATGTGTCATAGATGGTTTTCAGAGTAATCATGGCCACTTTGAGCCTCTATCACCCTCACCACTGCAGTCACGTGAAAACCTTGTATCTCCAAACAAATGTGAAAGTAAAAGCAGCGGCGCATCCTGACCTGTGTTGTGAAATTGTCTCATGAACAAACATGTGACAGGGATTTCCTCGTCCCTTAGAGGAGCGCGTGATCACTTAACTGAAGCTGAAACATGAACATCGGCAACAATATGAGGTTTTCACAATAGCATTATGTAAGGCAGTCGGCAGCTTCATTATATCCCCAGGCAACCAGACTGCTGTCAATCACTCTGAAAAGGTTAAGATCAAAGCTTCCACTCTTTTGTAATCACCGCTTCTATGTCCTAAATAAAAACGGCACTGTAACACAAGATGATGATGATGATGAAAATGAATAACGTAATGCATTGATGCACATTTGCAATAACTATGAACCAAAGGATTCATTAGAATTCAAAATCCGGCTCCGATTGACAAGCTATACGTCCTCTGACTAAACGTTATAGATGAAAATCAGAGGTCAGAGTCGTCGCACTGTCGCTGTCACTCATTCTCCGTCATCTCTTTTCCCCTTTGACCCCCTCTCTCCTCCGTTTGCTCCACAACAACCGTAAAAGAAAGGTTGATGGAGAAAGAGAAGGGAGGAGAGAAAGGAATAATTTATCTCTCAGGTGATAAGTGACATTTGATGGACACACACACACACACACACACACACACACACACACACACACACACACACACACACACACACACATACACAGAGTAGGGCAGAGCAGCATCCAGCCAAGCAAACACGCAGCCTGAATACTGATTAACCAATCAGAGCCCATTTCTGCCTGGCACCAGAGATACTTGTTGGCTGCCATGGCAACCAAGAAAGCATCATAGCTGAAAGCAGAGGGAGTGCCTTGGTGTGTGTGTGTGTGTGTGTGTGTGTGTGTGTGTGTGTGTGTGTGTGCGTGCGTGCGTGCGTGCGTGCGTGTGTGTGTGTGTGTGTGTGTGTGTGTGTGTGTGTGTGTGTGTGTATGTGTGTGTGTGGGATGTTAGAGAGGAAAAAAATCTACCTCCTCGATCTTGAGTAAACGATATTGATGTTGAACTGATCCGTTTTACAGCAGCTGCTCTGGAAACACTTTTTCATTCCGTCTTTCAGGCTTTAAATCTGTCAAAGCGCTTCGGAAATTAAAGCTAGTTGCATTATTTTATATTTTCATATTAACAACGGTTCAAATGTGTAATGTGAAAGGATCCCATCAGCTCTCTGGGGCATTTCATTGCCTTTACATCCCGCTCATTCAGGGTTAAAGGGACAGTTCACCCCAAAATACAAAATCCATGTTTTTTCTCTTTCCTCTTACGTCTGCCTTTCAAACATAATTTCAAACATAATGGGACTGCTGTAGATTGCACTCGGCTTGTGGTGCTGAAAGTGCAAAAAAATACTGAAAAAGACTGAAAAAGGAAAAATATTTTTGGGTGAACTGTCCCTTTAATGTTAAACAATTGATTAATGCAACTTTTAATTGAAACTATGGTGACTTCAAGGCGTTTGTAACGAGTGTTGTTCAGTAAATGTGGTCGAGCCTGTGAGCTCTGGCAACAGCGTGTCCAACACACTGAAACATTTTATCTGAGAGGCACTGAAAGAGAGAAAATAGAACAAAAATTGAAGACGGGGAGAGCCTTTGTCTCGCTGCTTGGCCAATATTGTTCTCAACTGTCATGCAAATGAGGAGCAGTGCACTGAAAATGCACAGAGAGATGGGTAGAACAGAAAGAGATAGTCAAGGAGAATCTTGCTTTGTCTCTTTGTGCACATTGAATTTAGACTTTCCGAATTAGGTAAGATGCATCCACACTTTGTACATCACAAAACAATACTTCACTGTACACTACTGCAGGGAATGTGATTATAGAGTATATGTCACCGCACAAACAGTTGTATTTACTCATCCAGTCCCCAAGATTTAGGTTTCACCAGCCATGCTGCTGCTGGCACATGCACTCTCACAAAGCCATGAGTCATGGCGCGGTTTCCACAGTAATCACGTCCACTTCAAACCGCTGCGTCACTTATCGTCTCTGTGGAGCTGCGTCGTGTTTCGCTTGACCACAGATTGAGCACATTCAGTCTGTTCTACAAACCTTTCAATGTAGACATGCGTTGGCCGTAATTCCCCCCCCCCCCCCCCCCCCATCAAAAACACTTCTAGTGTTGTCAGCTCCTTGAGAATTCTGAGCCTAACAGAAGAGCACAGGTATAAATGAACATTGGCATGAGCACTGTGTTTCGACTCTCGACGCCCCACTGAGGCTCAGTTCAGTAGTCTGTATTCACTTTCAAAGGATCAGCATAGAGCTGGCTGGGAGGAACATTTTAGGGATTATTGAGTGCTAGAACAATAGCTGGCAGCGTTATCCCAGGTTTAACCCTGGACTGTAATATAATATTTAACAAGTGCGTCCTTTAACATCTGGATTAGTGATAAACCCTGTGTATTCAGAGACTGTCCTCACCAGAAGAAAAAGGCAACATTGTACAAAGTCAGTCTCAACCAAGTCATAAAGGTTAGTTTTCTACATTAATTAGGGCTTAATAAACCAGTATGATATGCTGGTAGCCCACGGTTAAATCTGTATTGCACATATGTTAACACAACTGAGGGAATATTCCTTTAACTAAACTGTGAGCGTGCATGGCCTTTGTGTTTGGCTTTCTGTGATATTATTAGACGGAAGGATGGGGAGAACAGAGAAAAGGAGGAGTGGATTATTACACCATTTTGAAGGGCACCTCAGCAGGTTTAATATTGAAGTTAGAAAGAAGCCTTCAATATCAGAATTCATAAATATTGCATTTCATATGAATGTGATTTCCCCGGCCGGCTCTCATCTGACAAACGCATACCAATATATTGTAATTTGGGATATTCTTCTATTATCAAGCTGCCTCATCAGCTCACTAATAAGAGCCCGGAACATATTCTGGAGAGAGGGCTGTGGTTTGTATCTCGGTCACAGTCTGTGTCACACTTATAACATCTGGAACGTGTGTATGTTCTGTCCATGCATTTACAGTTTCTGAAGGCTGACAAAATATGTCTTCTGTGATTAGATTAGAGTTAAAATGACCGATGAATCTTCTGGGAACAGTTTATATTTGATAGAAAATAGAAAAAAACATTGGAGTCACTGGAAAATAATAAGCTAGATGTGGGTTTTGGGCCTAACAGGTAACTCAGCATGTTGGTTCAGTCACAAAACAGCCCCACTATGCCGGGTAGGAGCCATATCGAGCGGTTTTTATCCCCCTGATTTTAAGAGCGGATTTTCTAAGTCATAGCTCCGTGGTTTTAGAGAGAGCGGGAGAGAGAGAGAGAGCACTTCCTTTGGAGATTTCTGAGAATTGGTCGCTTTATTTTTGTCCACCTCAGAGAAAAATGGACTGGACGGAGAGATCAATGCCCAACTGCAGCTCAAAGAGCAAGACAAAATAAAGTGCATTTATTTGCTTTTAGGCACGAGTAGGTGTGTAAGTCTGATGACCTTGGCAACTTCGATTGTAGCAGAACATGTAATCGGTGTGTGTGTGTGTGTGTGTGAGAGTGTGTGTCACATACAGATGTTCAAATGGAAATTCCATACTTTGCTCGCAAATGCGCAGCCAGAAAAAAACCTGTGTTTAGGAAAAGCTTTTTAGCCTGATGAGTCAGACAGTGGAGCACGCCTGACTTTCCAGCAATTTCACCCTTGGGTCATGCCGCCACTCAGCCAATTCAGCCTTTTCAGCATTCGCAGTAGGTAATTGTCCAGGTGTCTCCCGGCAGCTGGTACGGCGGTAACTCTAAATTATAGGAGGGGGGGGAGTGTACTTTGGTTATCGCCTCTGGTTGACACTTTTCTAACCTCACGCTTAAGCTGTTGACGAGATCATGAGCTGAAACAGGGCGTCGGTGTTAGTCAGTCTTTCAATTGGCAGGTCAATTTATCACATCTCGTCTTTAAACTTGTTTCTAACACAACCAAGTAGTGATGAATATTTTCATTATCTATTAATCTGCTGATTATTTTTTCTCAATTAATCATTTAGTCCATAAAATATTCAATCAGTTTCTCAAAGTCCAAGGTGATGTCTTTAAATGTGTTGTTTTGTCAGTCCAAAACCCAAAGATATTAACTTTAAATGACATAAAACAATTTAAAAAAGAGTCTTTTTTGCATGAAAAATGACTCAAACGATTAGTTTTTCTGTCGACAAGTCAACTAATTGTTGCAGCTCTATTACCAAGTCCACAGCAGTCATCGTACTGAAGCTACATTTAGAATTTCAACATAAATCACTGCCTTGTTAATTATAAGACATTAGAATAATTACTGTAACAAACGAGGTCATTGGGGAGAAATCCAGAGTGGCCTGTCCTTGTGCATTTCGTGCAGTCAGATATGAACGGACTGCACAAAATGTCCAATAACTTTGTACAACTTTACGCCATAACTCAGGACTGTAACTTGGGAGCGACAGCCTGATGTGTCCATGTCCCTTCATCGTGTTCTGCCTTGAGTTTCTGCGCATCAAAGCTTTTGATCATTATTGATAAACCGGAAAGTTTTCCAGATGAATACACTGGACTCTTTACGACCTTGGTGCCTTCACGATGATGACACTGATGTATAACCACGTGTAAAAATGTAATTATGCGGCAAAACATGTACGGATTTTCTTTTTCTTAATGTAACCTATACGTAGAAAACATCGGGCTTCATATCAGGAATCATGACGACATACTGTCGCATTTTCATTGCCTTAAATATGAAAGTACTGCAGTATTTTCCTCAAACATTCCCAACACAAACACACCCGCCCCTGCTCCGTCCCACGTCCCTCTGTCTGTCGATCTGGCTCTCTCTGTTTTTGCTGTCTGTCAATAGAGGAGACGGTGGCATTTCCAGCCTGCAGACAGCTTCTCCCATCAGGCCTCATGACTGACGCCGGAACTCTTGTGCATGCGTATGAATACAAGTGTGCTAATAAACTATTCCTCGTCCGTCCTTTAATGTGTCCATCAATCCATTTGACCGTGTAAGCTGAATAAATATCTTTGTAGCGGCCACAGCTTGGGATTCTGAAACGACACACTCAATAACTGAAATCACACTGGCTTAATGTCCATCAGCTGTTTGATATCTCCACAATCACTTCCCTGGATTCCTGATGCACTCTGGGAACACACGCTGATGAACAAATACGACACAGCTGACCTTAGTGTGCAACGTATCGCCCGTCTTCAGGACCTTTATGAAGGTATAACACCTGGAGAAGTCTGGTGCAAAATGTCACACAGTGCAGCTTCTGAAGGCAGGTAGTACGAGAGGGAGAGGAGCTGCGTCTGGTGATGTGCAGTGTCTGGAGTTACTGGAACTTTAAAAGCTATTACAAAGAGATTCAATAAATTAGCATTTTAATCATGAATTAAAAAACGATTATTTATGTGAATAAGTCATTATTCTTTTTGTCTTATATGGTTTAAATAGGTGTATACGGAAGAGTGTTATGGCCAGGCGTGAGGGGAATAATCGAGAGGAGGAAGATTTATTTATATTTTGCATTTCAAGAACAAAGAAGAGAATAAAGTAGAACTTTCAGTATTGGTGCCAGGCACTTTGAGAATAAGAAATGTCAAGAATAAAATGTGACTTTCAGTTCTAGGCATAGAAAGAATTCATTAGAGGAGGAAGATTTTTCTTTGTTTTGAATTTTGACAAAAATGTAGAGAATACAGTCCAAATGTCCAACATTAACTTGTCATTTCAAGATTAAAGTTAAATTTATGCCCCACTGATCTTTCGTGCATCTTAGCAGTGTGGCAGCCTAAAGATGAAATACAGGCCAACCCACAGAGCAGCAACAGGAGCTCTGATTGGCCAGTTGTTGACCTCTGACCTTCTGCTGTGCGTAAGAACAGGTGGCAGGAGCTGTGTGTGCAATTTAGGATTTATTAAAAAATGTATTATAACTGGACACTGAAGAGGTCTAGAATTATTCCAGTGGCACCCTCATGACTCCATAACGCAGACTATACAACATTTATATCTCTGTGGATGGTCACTACAGTAGGTTTGCCTCCTCCTGAACACTTCTCCTGTTTTTCTTACGATCAGGGCTCTACACATAGATACAGTGTACTGTAGCCTTGAGCATAACAAGACAAAACCTCCAGCTGAGACTGTCATGTCTCTCCGCAGCATGTTGACGGGCAGCTCTGCTGTCCTGCGAACACTGAGGAGCTACAGCACTGTCGACATGTTGTCTGTCCTCCGTGTTGAACACTCCCTCCTGTCTGCACGGTTGGCCGCCCGCAGAGATGGCCTGATTTCTGAGTGCTGACTTTGTATTCGTTCTTAGTGTGTGAAGGAGGAGGTGGTTTTCTGCCCAAATCTACTGGCCTATCTTGTCTAGAATGAACATTTTATGTGTGAATACAGCAGGAGCCAGACAAAGTTTCACCGCTTCATCCAAGTGACAGAGAAGTGGCTGAGGCAGCTGAGCATCTCACAGAAGTGCCAGTGAATGGTACGGTTGTGAGACTTGCTTAAAATTCAAAATAGGGAACTACAGAGCAAAGCTGTCAAGATGTGGATGTGCGGAGGAGTCAGGTAATGCAGAGGAGAGGAGCAGAGACAAGCCTAAACAGAAAGAACTGAAGGAAGCTCATCTGTTAGAAGAAGAGAAGATGGAGACGAGATGTGTTGGTGAAGGACTTCTTTCAGATCTGACCCTCTTTGTGAGTTGACTCTTGTTTTCTCTCGAGTCATCCTTTCATATTTAGTCTCACAGTGTTCTCTTGTATACTTTATTCCTAATAATCTCAGCTGTCAACAAGCACACGACTGGTGTTTACTGAGAAAATGACTTCAGCCCTGGGTTCTCGCTGTGTGTCAGACTGTCATAGACATGCAGTCTTTCTTTTTTATTATAAGTTCTGAATATCGATGTTTCAGGGATAACATCCAACAGTGTCTAAGACAGTAATTATAAATATACTTTGCAATCGACAAAGAGGACAAGAAAGGCCTCAAACGTCAACATGTCCACACATCCAAGAAGCAGCAAGTACAATATTATATGATATACATTTTATCTTTTTACCTTTTCCCTAACTTTCCGATCGATTAGCAAACCCCACGGAGGACAACGTACAACAATAACTACACAGCATAGGAGCGACGTTTGGTAGCAGGATGCTAATTTTCAAGTTGGCAGTACAGGATTTGAGGATTTCCTAAACTTCCCATGGTTCCTGGCAGCAACATGATGTTTCATCTTGTGTCATTTCTGGTAAACCAAACTCCACATCATAATCAGAGGAGTCTTGGGAAGACACTTCAAAAGGTGAACGTTTTGTGTTGGATGACGGCAAAATTACCCAAAGCTGAGAGTACTTTACACACCTTGCTCAGTATCCGGGCAAAACTGCAAGACTTAGCTACGATCTGCTGGCCTAAATAGCCTCATTAAAATCCCATAAATGCAAATGTCCAATTAATGCCGCACTTTTATCCTCAAGACTGTCGGTAAAGCAAACTGTGAACAAAGGAGACGGAGGTCCCAATGCAAAAACCTTTTCAAAATGCGGCCTTGGAGGAGAGAAATGTAAAGTTGCAGCTCGATTCTGCTGCGTTACGTGCTTATTGCAGCATTTCAGCGTCGCTTTAAACTACGTATAAAGCAAACTGTGCAGCTGGCGCTCAACAGAAAGAGGGAGGGAAATAAGTAACAAGAATTCATCCTTTTGATAAGATTCTCTAGAACACACCTGCTGCCATAAATGCCATTAAATGTCAGCTGTCTGTTCCTGGCTTGACACACACACACACACACACACACACACACACACACACACACACACACACACACACACACACACACACACACACACGCATTTCTTTCTCTGTGTCACCTTAAAACAGTGTTAAAAGGTCGTATAAAAGAAGATCAGGGCTGGAGTCAGTCGCAGGGAAATTAATGACATTCACAGAGAACATAATGGGGAACAGTGAGGGGACAGAATGGCTGCCAAACTATTCTTCAGCTCGCATTCATGCATTTGCGGCATTGGCTAATGCATGATGGGATGTGACAGTTGGTCTGGTTGCTTTGTATCAGCGGGTCAAACAGATGAATAGAGCCTGCTGCCGTGGTAATGGGGCATGTGTTGTCATGTTTCTGTTTAACTCTAAAGACTCTTTCAGAGGATTTGTTAACATCTGTAATGTAAAAACGTCCCATTAATGTAACAAACTGTTAAATAGGTGCTGCTGTTTCCTGTCTCTGTGCTAAGCTAAGCTAATGAGGACATGGAGAGACATGTTCTCATTTAACTCTCTTAAGCGCATTTCCCAAAATGTCAAACTGTTTTAAAACTAATACTGAATCCTTTATTCATTGAATTATTATGTTGGCCTAAAAGATGTCAACATTTAAATATACTAATCTACAATTATCCTTACAATATGCCCTCTATGGCAGCTATTGGCTGTGGCAGGAAGTCCTCACTGTCACCTCTGTGTGAGCTCTGATGCTGATGTGTCGGTGCAGATGTGGCTGTGAGGGCAGCTGGATCCGTTCCTCAGGTATTAGTGAGGGTCCAATGCACAAGGACACAAAGGTAAAGGAGTGCTCACACACACACACACACATTTGAAATACATCATGAGTATCGTTAGGCCTGGAAAAAGTGTGTTCACAAAGTATATGAAACATAACTTTTGGTCAGCTCATTGAGACTACTTTTTGAAATATATGCTGATGCGTGATAAGCCTGTAGTAGAGTCGCTGATATTTTTTTTTAAAGTCAAATTGTTTTGTTTTGAGAATAAAAACATCTTTTTTTACGGTCAGTTTGTTGCTCAATATTAAGGTCGGCAGAGCAAAGATATTTCTGTTGAGAGAAAATGACACGAGGGATGTTGGGAATACTGGGACAAATACCTCGACAGATACATCACATGCAGACGAAGTGCAGAAAGGAAGGAAGGAAAAGAAGACAGAAGAAAAGAAAAATGTAAGATCCCGGTAGACTGTCTGTTCCGGATGAGCAATCAGAACCGTCCGCTTTCCAAATTGACAATTTTCTCAAAGTGTTATATTGGCCAGAAGAGATGGCTCTGTGGACAAATAAATATGTATTTAGAATGTACAGACTTCGGTGGAATACTTGGAGACAGAAATAAAGGCAGGAGGCACATTTCTATGTGGTGATACAGTGACAGCACTTTCACACCTCGCTCTCCCTCCTGCCGCTGCACGGTGTGAACCTCAAGAGCAACGCTTCTCATCCACCAAGACATCTGAGTTAAAGAGGCTCCACAGAATAACTTAATGTGAGCACAAGAAACACTGGAATGCTCTGATTTTGTGTTTTGGTTGCAGGGTCTCCACACCACAGTGAGGATGATTAAATGTGTGTGTGTGTGTGTGTGTGTGTGTGTGTGTGAGATAATGGAAGCTAGAAAAGAGAAGCTGGTACTCCCTCTAGTGGCTCATCTCTTGCATAGTTCATTCTTGAAGTGCACTGTATTAATGTCTGACAACACAACACACCTGATTGTATTGAAACGTGTGTAAGATTATTAAAAGTATTAGATCGCTACTTGAGCTCACACATATATAATAAACTATAATAAGCTGGTGGAATACAAATCGATAACAATCTTGATAAAGGTGGTGTTGTCAGGAGTCGTGTTTTTAGATTTTAAGAAGGCGGTCGACTCGATCAATCATAACCTTTTACTTTCAAAACTCTGTAAATGTGCTGTATCTGTCAAAGGATGAGGATCCTACTCAGGAAGCTCTGCAGTGTTTAAAACCAGCCTCAAGCTTTGACTAAAGTGTCTAAAGTTGCCTTGTATTGATCAGAATTATTTCGTTATCTCACACCGATGGACTTTTATGTGCATGTGTTGTTTTATGACTCCCTGTTCATGGACAACAGATGCACATTAGTTTGTAGCTAACTCTGGTGCAATTACTTTTAATTGTGCGCTGTCGCTGCACAATACAATAAACAAAATAAAGCAATACAAACAAACAAGCTGTTGAGTTGTATTATGGGAAATGTAGAATCCACTCCCTCAACTTTATAGATATGTAATACAACATTTCTTCACTTTATGTAACTTCTATGAAAGCAATTCATTTACTTATTAATAAAGGGAAGTCTTAAACGTTGGAGGCAAATCTTTGGAGAAAAAAGACCAAAAGTAGAATTAATGTTCAACTCGAACTGAATGTTCATGGAAAGTTTACCTTGACATTATTTCTGATGTCTCTAGATGGCAGTAAGTTCAAGCAAATTCCAATGAACCCAGAGGCAGAGCTGCACACACACATTAATGAAAAACATTTTATTAAAGAAGAAGCGGGATGGTTTGTTTCCCTATATTCTATACATTATGTGCTATACGGTGTCGAGGACAGAGAGAGACGGGCGGTGCAGGAGCGCTGATCCAGGCTCGGTGGTCAATCTGTGCAGTGACTGCAGGGCTGATGTTGCAACATCTGCTGCTGAAAACAGTGTTTTGTAGATTCAAAGAATTTCCAAAAACTGAGTTTGTTCTGCAGAATAAATAATAAATATTTCACAGAAGAAACTCAATTTGAACAAATACGTGAAAAGCAAATCATTTAGATTTTGATGCAATCTATAATACTACATTAACCATATCCTTAAATGCACGTGTCATTTTCTTTTGCTTATAGAAACATGTCCTCCCTGACGCAGGATCAGAGCTCCTACAAGGTGAGATCATTGCTCACAGCTGTTCATATGGAAATGATTGTATAAGTGGATGATTCGAATGCTGTTCACTCTTCAATCGGCTGTGTACTCCCAGCAAACAGTTATGTCCAAATAATAAAAAGTATGGAGCAAATAAACTGCGACAGTGCTACGATACTGAACCAATCCCCCCCCCCCCCCTGGATACTGTCAGCATCTTCATCTCAATATGCACGTGGAGAAAACCTCACTTCTCAACACCACCAGCAACTTTTCAGAAAATAAACAGCCCAAGTTTACACATTTATACCCATTCAATTCTTTAAATATGGACTTTCATTTAGAAATATTTACATTATTTTCAAGAGACATCTGAACACTTATAGTTCCTGTTTATGCAATGAGAAGAGTGAGGTTGTTGTGGTTGTTGTGAGGATTGTTGCTTTGACATGATCCATGGCTCATACAGACTACAAACTGCAAACTAAGCAGGGAAACCACAAGTAAGTACAATCTAATCTCTTAATAACATCCTTTGTCAAGTTTTCAGTCGAGGTAAAGCAGATTTCTGTTTCCTACGCCTCACAAATGTAATCTCTAATCTATAAAAATCAACAAATAACATCAGATGTTAATATAAGGTGTAAACAAAGTCGGCAACAAAAGGGCTTTTTGTCTGTATGAGCCACGTTTGTCTTCATGTCAGTGGAAGCAGAATTATCAGTGTGTGTGTGTGATGTGTAGTTTAACATCCTCTGTATGATTGTGATTGGACAGCTGACCTGACACACTAAGAAAACCTGAATTTTAAGGAGAACTAGGGTTAGACCGATATACTGGTGTCCCAATACTGACCATAAATATTCTGTCTGTACTGTTTGTTTCCACCTTACCAATCCCCCGCGGAAACACTGCGTTTTATGGAACAATTGTTCTGAAAATGCTCAAATTTAAATCATTTTAATAACTGCTACAAATACAAAATTGAAAAAATATCAATATCAGACCCATATCGGTTGAACCCTAGTGACAAGATGCAAAGCCACAGGTGACGTGTAAAGATGCAAATATACACATACGTATACATTTTTGCATAAACTCTATGTACATACATTATGTGTGTTGGGACTAGATTTGGCAACCACGCTGAGAGAAAAGGTTTCTTCCCATTAATAATAAGGCATGCCATGTGAGGTGGCCCTGTGCGACTCGGGGAGCTCAGTCTGACAGCTGCTTTTCTTTCCCTCCTCTCGCGGCGTTTTCCCAAATTGACCTCAAGCTCTGCAGAATTCTTGCTGAATTTTCGAGTCTGTCTTACGGTGTTTACTCCTCATGTCACGACGAGCTGCGAAAGTTTGACTAACTGGACTTTATTCCTTCGCGACTCCACGCAGCCGACTTCGCCGGAGCCGTCTGCTGTGATGTCATCGCTTGGCGACCTCCAGAACAGCGCTGGATCGCTCCTCCCAAGGCATGACATCATCAAAACATGTAAGTGCTTTAAGTCTGCTGGCCGTCTCTGTGATGTCACAACTGTGATGTTATACCCCAATGCTCCAATGACTGGGAGCCGAGCTCGTCCATTTCATCGTCGTCATGTCACATATTTGACGATCGTCGTCCCCAATTGGTGCCCAGTGAGGCTCGCAGCCTCGGCTCTCTGGCCCTGTGGGTGAAATGTAAAGTTTTAAGCAATTTAAGAGATCATAAAACAGTAAATCAGTATTTTAGTGTAAGAGAACCACAAAAATCATTATTTATATATATATATATTTGTTAGTTTTAGTTGTTTTGCTACTTGTAGTGCTCGTTGAAGTCCAGTCTGAAGCTGAGGAAACGTAGACTCTCATCCGTACTGGTCATCAGCAACACCAGAAACTGCTGGACGATGTTCTGGAGGAAGGAGAGGGAGGCGTGGTAAGACAGAGAAAAGGAAAATGGAGGAACAGCTGATTGCAAATGATGCTCCAGCTGCTCCTGGAGGTGTCTCAGGCTGGTACCTGGTAGAAGTGGGTGAGGATGCGGAGCTGGGAGCGCATCTTTGGTATGGTTTCCTGGAACTCCTGAATCCTCTTCTTCTCCTCTGCTTCCTGTTCGGCCGTCACTCCCCACTGACCCTGAATCAACAGGTAGGATAGTATCACTCATATATAACTATT
>NC_041356.1:6842933-6862933 GCF_900634415.1 Cottoperca gobio | reverse complement strand
TCATTGAAGAAGCTGTCTTTTCTTTATCCCTCTCTCCTCCTCTCAGCAATGCTCTCTCTCATTGGGGTCAAACGTCAGAACCAATGTTCCAGGAATGACCTGCAAAGTCCTGCTGGACCTCTGGGTGAAAGGATCAACAGAGAAGTGTGTGTACCTCGTGGTAGGTATCTTCCAGCTCTCCGTCATAGATCCACCTATACAGGAAGCTGAGGATGGGGTTGGACACCAGGCTGAGGATGTGTTGAACCAGCGCTCTCATCTGTGGGTCTCCTGTTTTCCCGTAAGAATGGACAGCTGAGGCCAGCTCGCCTCCTTTACGACCTGAACACACAAAGCCCACTATAATACTCAAATAGCGTGTAGGTTAAACAGAGCACACACACACACACACACACACACACACACACACACACACACACCTTGGCAGAAGTCGACGAGGGCGGCCAGCGTTTTAAGTCGGATTTTGGGGTCGTACATCCAGACCAGGAGCCTCCTGAGAGTCAGACTGCTCTCTGTGCACACAAGTACACCCTGCTCATCCTCTACCTGCAACTATACAACACACACACACACACACACACAATTATAGCAGTTTCATTATCCATCGTCTTTTCTATTACATGAATTCCACTGTTTGATGTGTGTACCTGGGAGTGGAGGACAGACAGTAGCCTGTAGTACTCCTTCAGCTCCTGGTGGAGCGAGGCACAGAAACTCTGAGAGGAGAAGAAGAGAGGTGATAGGAAGACGTGCGTTAGCGGAGGATTAGATACACAAAGTTAACGTTATCTGGCAAACGCACCTGTCCGACCAGTCCGAAGGCCCGGTCCAGGCTCCTGGCGTCGGTGTACTTCCTGACTTTGTTGTGGAGCCAGCCGAGCTCAGAAAGCCGGCTGCTAGTGTCTCTTAGAGACTTGCACAGCACCACCTGGTGAGAAACAGCACACATTACAACACACACGTGTCGTCATGGAAATTCCCGTAATTTGCATTAAATTGTTATCTGTTTAACAAAACCTCTTATCTAGAGAGCTTTACAGAGGGAGGTTAAGTGGCCAAAGAAGAGTCCAAAATATCTTCATCCTTGACTCCATCAGGACGGTGACAGCAGATTGACCACAGGTCTAAGTTTAGCACCACACAGAGGATATGGGACGATAATACGAGGGAGGATGAAAGGGGAATAAAAAGAAATTGACAGGACAGAGAAAAGAAAAGAGAGGTCGATGTGGCTCGGAGCCAAAGAGCTTCATATTGATCTGTTGAATTATTCTTTTAAAGTCCAATCAACAACAGCAGTCTCACTATCATCTACTTTGGACATGTGGTGGCCATTACTAATATGACCTTATAAGAAAAACTGTCTAACATGGAAAATAAATCACTAAAAGAAAAAAAGATTAAAATGATCAGATTCAGTGTTTGTTTTTTTAAAGCTCCTTGTGGCAGGGGGGTGCGGTTAGTGCGCCGGCTGCTCGGGGGAGACAGCAGTACCTGTCTGTGACCACCGCTTAAACTTGTGAATTAAAGTCTGTTTGGTACACAATCTCTTCTCCGATCATCATTCCCTCGACTGTGGACAGGTGTAGTCCACACTCCTTTCCATTGTACCACCCACCATGTGGTCTGCACTGTAGCAGTTGTTCTGGGAGGACGCTGACCTGAACTGCACTGTGAGGTTACTCTAGGTAATGTGTGCAACCGGCTGAACTGATTAGTCCATTAAAAGCTCCACAGGGCTGGACGCAGGTTCACGTACCTTGCCGTCTATTTTGTAGCAGTTATCCTGGGCGCTCATCTTGATGAACTTGCCATCGATTCCCTGGAAGACGTAGAGGATGTCTCGCACCAGCGTCGCCTCGCTCACCTCCCCTGCACCGACAGAGGACAGAGAAATTTACGGCGCATTAGAACACGGGAGATGCTCTCAGCTTCTTTCTGGCTGAACTAGCATTCAGACACACACATTAAAAAGACGTTCCGGTAACCCTGTCGTCTTTCTGGGTTTATACATGTCACTCACCGTCTTGGCGAGGACGGACCACTCTGGAGGAGGGAACTGGAGGTCCGAGGGGCGGTCGAATGGCGAGCGGGGCCAGGGCGGAGGAAGGGGAGCAGCTTACAGGAAGAGCCCAGGCCAGCCGAGAGCCCAGAGTCTGGCTGCTTCCTGCTGCAGACTGAGATGGTTGACTGAAACACACACACAGACTATTATTGTCCTTTTAATAACATCTGGATATGATCACGATCTTCTATGTGATACAATTATTTTTCGCTTCCATTCACTGAGCCTCCCCCTGAAACTGTTTGGAGCCCTAATGTGGTTCTCCCATAGAAATAGATCTAGCTGAAATTAGTTTTTTGTACATCAATCCCCCCCCCACAACCAACACATTATCCCGCTTTTAGAGGTCCTCTGTTGGACGATGCACTCAGAATGGCAAATAAACTCTTAAAAAACAAACAAGCCGAAAGCAATTCTTTGCATAATTAAAGCTCCACTACTGTGTGTTTTCCAGAGAATAAATTCTAACTCAATGTTTGCAGTGAGGATTTGTCCTTCAATGACTAAAAAGGTCAATGATCATTTGTACCTGAAGGACTCCTGCATTATTAATAAAAATAAAAGGATTTAAATGGCCTTCTGACGGCTCGAAAACAGATTTATAAGGAGGTCCGGCTGAGAGGAGATCCATTTCATGGTGCTTATTGATGCTTCCTTCATCTGGAGTGTTTTTACAGGACGAACATCGGATGGATAAATAACGCTCGTCTCCCCAGAGCCTTTCACGTCAACAGGTGTGTTTGTGTGTAGAAAGTGTAAATGCTCACCCAGCCAACAGTGACTGCGGCGTCGCCGTGGGCCCGTTCAGTGTGTACACTCCCAGACTGGAGATGCCGCTGGTCCCCACACTGGCTGATAGACCGGCGCTCCTCTCCCCGTAGCCCAGGGCCAAGCTCTGGGGCCGGGTGCAGTAAAACGGGGTGGAGTGGGCGTCCCTGGGGAGGGCCTGGGCAAAGAGTGCTCCATAATTTCCAACCTGCGACGAACAGGGACACGATGAGGAGGTGAGGGCATCGAGTCACACACATACTTTATCATTTTTAAAGTACAGAATAAGGAAGAGAAGTGTGTGTGTCTCACTCTGCTGGAGGGTTTGCGGGGGTCTTCAGAGAGGCTGAGCAGCAAGTAGAGAACAGACCAGCGATGCTTCAGAACACTCTGTCAACCACACACAACATCCCGTCACATAAACTTCATCAGAGTCTCATAATAATATGATCATGACTACATTGTGTGTAGCATGTCCACGTGAAAGCCTTAATCTGAGTTGAGTAAATATGATGTATGTGAGCAAATGTTCTATTATGGTTCAGAGGCTTTTCTGCACGAGTACCGACCTGCGTCTGAAGTTTTCTATGCAGCTCTGAGAACAGAGCAGCGTCTGCTTCTCTCCTCTGCTTCAGCACTGCAACAGCATCAAGACAAAAACAATGAAAGAAACCTTTCCACACACAGCCTATTGGGATTTGGACAACTTAAACTGCAGAGTAAGACAAAAAAAAGGGCAGGAATTGAATTGCTGAGGGACATGAAGTTTCAGGACGGCACAGTACACTCAGTCATTACACTGCGGAGGGAAAAATACCTCTTATAATGTCGATGTTGTAAATGTGCAGATTTTAAGAGCTGTACCATATATTTTTCATGACAAATCCATAAACCTAACAAATACTTTAAACAAAGTTCCCATATATCCACTTGCAGACCTGGGATTAATAAACATTATGCACAGTAAGTGCTGCACTATTTATTGGTTTCTTTTCTGCGTCAAAGCTTGAATCGATGTTTTCCCACTAATGGTGCTAGTTTGGCTACGATGAAAGTCTACTGGGATTCGCTGTTATGGTGCAATAAAACTTTTTGACTTGTTTCTGGAGTGGTTCCAAGATAAAATAAATAAATAAATAACCATGTGTCAGCAACAGAGAAGAGCAGGTTTGACTGGTGGATTAGGAAAAATGCCACAGAGAGTAAACAGGGATTGGGACTTACATTCTTTCTTGATCTTCTCTGACACCAGGAACTCATCCCGTTCAATAGTGGGGGCGTAGTTACTGCCAATGACTCGCACTGCATACTGGAACTGGTGGGCAACTTCAGCTGGAGAAATAAAAAACAGGTAGTGACTAAAGGTCAAGGCAGCACTTTGCAGACCAACACCTATGACCAGGATATTGTTTTCTTCACTCCATATATTTATTTGCATCAAAAGGTTGTGAATGCACAGTATGCAATATTAAACTCAGATATTATGGCACTGGTGTGAATGGGTTATTGCTTTGAAAAGGCTTGTGAATAATGGGCCAACATTAATCTAATGTTGTATTAAAAACAAAAACAAAAAACCATTTCTCTCCACATTACCACACTGCAAAGCTTTGGTGCCTTTGATCACCGGGTTAAAGCTGCAATTGCGTTAAATTGACAGAAAAACCAGGATCAAATTGGTATTTTTCCATAATCTAATCAGACATGCATCTCTGAGATGTCTGCATCCAGCGGAGGCCTGTAGCTAGCAAGACACGAGTACATCCGATAACCAATATGTTGGTCAGCATGAGAGCTAACTGGCTAGCAAGCTGATAAATAGCAGAAGTGAACAGCTAACCACTTTATCAAACCAAAGCTAACAGTGTGTTATTGTGACAGCTGGAGGTACCAAGAAGCTGTTCATCGGGATGTTCAGTATCTGGTCAAGCCCATTGGCTGACAGCTAACGTTTCTGGGACCTAGCCCAGCTACGCGCCGTTATCCAACAAAGCTAAAGTAATACCAAACTCAATATATCTCTATTGTTAGTCAGTCTCGTATTTAAATGCGTCCTTGTTTAAACACAAGGCCATTTGATAAATTAATAATATGTTCTCTTCAATTCGGCATATGTTCAAAAGTCCAAGCAGCTTTAATTTCATTAACATTTCAACCATTTCCCACAACTTTCCATCACTAAAACACAGCAGGTTCGGCCGGCGCAAGCAGTGTAAAAAGTTTAATTATTATTAAATTCTGTATTGCCTGGTGTGGAAATGATACGCCGACTTTTCCAGTAGATAATAAAGATTCAAGCGATGACTTTGTATTATGTGTAAAATATGGAAGATTAGTACTGGAAAGAGCAATGGCAAAGTGCCGACTTTTTTGAATGAGGTTTGCTATGACAGTTCCTGGACTAGCGCGGAGCATGCTAACGTTAACGGTAACTGATGTACCTTCGCTTTTCCCCGTTATTCTGCAGCAGAGGCTCTGGAGAAGCACATTGGGTGATTTCTGATCCAGGGTCGCCATACTTTCGTGGCTAATGTTGCGTATGTTGCCCAATAACTGAATAAATGGCAGTGTATAACATGAACTAACTCAAGTCTCCTACTACCAACAACGCCATTTTGACAAGTTGAGTCAAGCCAGCATGACGCAGGAAGAATATGACCGACACGAGCGCCATATTTCCTTCAAAGTAAGAGCATACTATTTCTCACTCGGTTTGTAAACATCTGTCGCACGATGATCAGAAACTGGATCTGGAATTACTTTTAGATAAGATTAATTAGAACATGTATTACTAATGTAGTAGGCCTACCAGGTTTGTGGGTCAAGCATTACAGCTAAATTATAAGACAAAGTATATTATATAAATCTGATATTACTTTCTTGCAAATGTTTTAACTCGTCTTACTGACAAATGACTACTGAATGAATAATCAAATGAGTGTTTCTTAATTATAGCAAATACACAACATAGGAGCTGTATATTCACTAACAGTGATCATTGACTCTAATTGACACTGACAATAGCCAGTGAATAAGATGTGTGTACTGTGAATAAGTGTGTCCACTGTGTGTCTCTGTCTCACATGGACCTCTTGTAAACCATCACACTTCATTGTGTCATTGAATGGAGGAGTGGGTTTTGTGAAATATACACTCCTGTAGGCCTGTATATTAATTATACATTGGGTTTATGCAGGCTGTGCTTGGCAGTACTACTGGATTAAATTAAGTCCTTGTCAAGGAGTCTCATTGGTAAGGCTTGAAATGTAAATAAAAAAAGTAGCCAACTATATTGCATAAATAATACTGAAGTAAAAGTATAACTATCCTAAAATATATATAAATACATTAAATGGTTGCAGAAATTACAATAATGACAGTTACCAATTTAAAATAAGCTTAAAGTTTCAAAAAACAAAATGATTGAATATCTATTTAATTCATTTCAAATTCCTATTTAAAGTATGTGGGCAAACGTTTAAAAGGGAAACAAGTTTAACCTTCTTGAGGGGTTTTATTTTCACGGTTACAACCGGATGTGGTGGTTGTTATTGTAGTAACTTTGACGCTGGTGTTGCAACAGAACCCGCCGAAAAGCGTCTCCAGGAAACAGAGGATGGACAAATGAATGAAAATATTCCCCTCCGGAAACATAGCACCAGATTTGTAGTTCTGACCCTCCTGACAACACCAAATCAGTCAACATTTACAAACGGATGGCTTAATAAATTAATTACTTGTATTTTCTTTTTGTGACAATAATTTACAAAGTATCTCTGTAATTAAGATTTTTTTAATACCGTGCGAATTTGCTGTACTGAAGAATTGGACTTCACATCTCAGAGGAATATGTATTTGTAAAAGGAAATTAAAGACCTATCTTTTTAGTTTGGCTTTTAATTTGGAGTAATGTTATAGCATTAGTTTTTAATATTTAACCATTGTTTTTTTTTACATTTTTCTACTCATCCATGTTGTTTACTTAATTTGATTTGGTTGGCTTTTATTTGATTTAATTTTTTTAAACATTTATTTTGTTTTATTGTTGTATTTTTTATTCTTGCAAAATTGTATTTATTGTTGTTTGCTTTTTTCTATGTAAAGCACTTTGTGCTGCATGGCAGTTGCTTTAAGCCTACAAATAATTAATATTTAGTTGAGTTTATTTGAACTTTCAAATCTTTTTTCAAACATAATTGATTAGAAGATGATAGTTAAACATTTTTAGCATTGCGATATAGTCATGTTGGAAAAAGACAGATGAGTGTATGAGATGTTTTTTAAACAGCACCACCGGGGTGTCCTAACCCCCGTCCACAAGCAGTACACTGCTTAGCTTCCGTGAACTTCACACACACGCACACACACACACACACACACACACACACACACACACACACACACACACACACACACACACACACACACACACACACACACACACTCAAATCATGTACATTTTATGCACTGTTCTCTCTTTGCATTTTGCTCAGTTTAATTAATTAAAGCTTTTTTAATTTTATGTTTGGTGTACCATTGCATCACACCTCGAGCAGCAGAGTGGCGCAGCGGAAGCGTGCTGGGCCCATAACCCAGAGGTCGATGGATCGAAACCATCCTCTGCTAAATTCGTTTTTGTCCGACAGTGGCTCAGTCAATAGGGCTTGCACTGTGAGCCGTAGGGTTGCTGGCTCAAGTCACCGACCAGACCTAAACCACCTTGAGCAAGGCACCCGACATCCCCCTTTCCCCCTCACTCCCATTGCTCCCCGGGCGCTGTACATTAGCTGCCCACTGCTCCTAGTACTAGACTCCTTGTACTAGGATGGGTTAAAAGCAGAGAACACATTTCACTGTGTGTGCTGTGTGCTCTGCATGTGTGACCATTAAAAACAAGAGGGTTTCATCCCTCCGATTCTAATTCTAACAAACAAATCAATATCCTAATGAACTGAAACGTCCAATCAATTACGCACTAAAAACACCAGAGTGCGCATGCGCTCACCTCCAGTCAGCGCCACCACCTGGCTTCTCGTGACGTAGTTGAGAGAAAAGCTCCTTTGGCCGCGGCGCGAGACAAGAAGATTACTAATACACGCGCAGAGGGGGAGAGGAAGAGTTTCGTCCCAGTGTCAGAGGAGGAGCAGCCCACTTGTCTGTGCCTGTATGTCTTCAAACACAGTCACACACTCCTCCTGTTCCTAGTAACGCCTGTTAAAGTCTCCGTAGGTGAGTTCAGGTTTACAGTTTGTTTGGAGCAGCTTTGTCGGACCGAGCCTTTTTTTTTTTTTTCCTCTTCTAATATTCAGGAAGAAGAGAAAGGAGTAAAAGTCATGGACAAAAGAGGAGAATTAAAAAGAAGTAAGCGCCTCCAGTAAAGTCACCTTTTGTAAAAAAAAAAAAAACGACTCCGAGAGAAGCAGAGGAAAGAGGAACAGGATGGGGATGGATTTCAGCACTCTTCGGACCCTCATCAGCAGATATGTGAGTTTTTTTTTACTACGTTTACGTCCTCCCGTGTGTACTCGCATTTTTTGCTTATTGTGGCCTCTTCTCTGCAGACCAAAGCTCTTTGTATTGTCCGAAGATAAGCAGAAAACGTGTAAGCTTTTTTATCACAACTGGTTTCAGATTCCGCCGAAGCAGCTACTCATCCGGATTAAGTTTCTCTCGCGGAAGGGAGTGGAAAGAGGCTCGGTTGGGAAATGATTGGGAAACACCATTACCCTTTCTTTTCTTTTTTTAAATAGGAAGTTATTGTCTTGTCTTGAAATGCATTTATTTCCACATAAATTAATAGCAGTCTGAAGTTCGGCAGACACACACCTCGTCCAAATATAATTAATTCAGTTTTTAACTTTATAGTGGATTCATTCATTCGTCCATCTGCAATCTTAACATACACCATGGTGGGTTGTAAACATATTTAACATGTAAAAGTGCTATTTGGTGCAGTATTTGTGCTAAAACGTCAGATGTTTAATTATTATTTGTTAGTGAGATATTAATTATAGTATGGTAGTACATCGTGTTCAAACACACCTTCCGTCAACAAATCAGAAATGCAATGAAAGGTGGAGTCACCACCAGTTGTACTGCGGGACTCTGCAGAGTAGCTTACAGTCAAGACAGAACATGCCAAGAGATGCAGACAGACAACACTTATAACTCCTCTTCATGTATCGACAAGTCATAGAAGAAAAAGCTCCAAAAAGGTTAAATCAATGCACCTTTAAAGCAAAACCAGTGGCCTGCTTATTTTGCATAGATTTAACTTGTTTTGCATCAGATCCAATGACTTGAATTGTTGAACTCGTGTGTGCAGTTCAATGTGACTTCTCCCAGTTGACTACAGAAGACTACTAATGGAGCAGTCAGTCACATGATTATAATCCAGTTGTTTTCTCCCTGCTAGTCAAATCGATGGCCAGCAGTGTAGAGCAGTCAGCCTACATGGCTGTGAGTTGCATTAGGCTCCACGGTAATGCGTTTGACAATAATCCAGACAGAGCAAACCCTGCTCACATGAGAGCCACAGTGAGGTTTATACCCCGGCTTCATGCTCAGCTGAGGCTTAGACTCAGTCTCCCAACTGTTGCAAATAGCTGATTAAATCAAATCCCGACTGTGTGGAGGCTGAAATGGAGCTTTAAAGTTAGAAACATGCAGAGACAGGCCTGTGACTGGAAGGATGTGGGATGCTAATTAGCTCTGCTGTTGTAATTGATCTGGATAACTGCTTTAGACAAATGGGTTAGGATTAAATTGATTGTACTGCTGCTGCAAAAACCCTGATGCAGAGAGACTGCAGAATGCTTAAGATGAGGGTTAGGAACATTAATCTGGTTGTCAATACTGGTGCTTTATGAAATATCAGTCAAGACTGGGAGCCAGCGGTATGATGGATATGTCCATTTGCTGTAGAGAAAGAAAGGAAAAATGCAGGTGACAAGAGTTTGTTTCATTAAAACGGCATCTCTTGTTTCTTTGTAGGCTGTGATTCACTTGCAGAGAGATTTAATGTGTGTTACTGTAAATATCCAGAATCAAGCTGTTCTGTTGAAACACCTTTTAAAAGGTCTTTTCAGCATTAAAAGTAAGTAAAATTATGTATTTAATAACTCTGTATTTACACTATAAATGATTAAAAAGTAAAATAATCAGTTTGTAGATATTTCTTTTATATATATATTGTAAAAATCTAATATAGAATTTAACAGAAATAAATCTTCACTCTCCTACTAGCTGAATATACACATTTAATTAAGGCCACTTTGCAAGAAACTAATTTATCATCTGACTTTATGTATTGTAAATAAATAAATGCTACTAATAACAGATAATATTAATTGTTTATTACCTGCAATACACTTTAGTTTTGAGTCTATGAGACGAAAAGAAGCACTGACTGTCTGTGATGTGATGACGTGATGTCAGATAGGCAGGAATAAGGAGCCACATTTCTCTAAGGGGTTTCATCATAAACCAGCTGGTCCGTTTTATGTTTATTATATTCGAAAGATTAATTGGATTTGCTAATTTCTGATAATTGATGGATATGATGAAGTTGATCCAGTACATATTTAATTAATCTTCCCCTCAGCTGAAGCCTTGTAACCTCTTCACGGAGCTGAAACTATTAGTCCATCAATCAATTAGTGTATGGGCAGAAAATTAATTTTTGAACCAGTGAGGCTGCTTTTCTGTGTATACGATAGTAAACTGAATATCTTTGGAGAGATAGATATTTAAGGACTTTACCCCAAAAATATTTGTTAGTTGCAACCCCAGACTTTTTTAATATGTCAATTAAAACAACGTGCGTTATATATCAATGGAAGTGATGCTAAACTCACTTTAATGTGATTACGACAATACTGAATTAGGAAGTATTGGTGAAACGAACACATTGCTCTTGTGAGGTTCAGCTGAGGCCACGTTGGATACCAGTTGTACTTGCAGGGTTATTGGGTTCTCCAGTTGCTGCCATCTCTGATGAAGTAAGAAGGCGGAGGACGTTACGTAAGCTCTCTTTGAAAGAGTAACATGTAGAGTCGTAATGGTTGTGGCTGTCGCTCCTGTACGGGCTGAATGAGAACTAAATGTAATCACAGTGACAAGTAAGAGCACTGAGACCTCGTGTACTTGTACTGTACTCACTCACTTCTTTTGTTCTCTCCTCGGGGTACTTTTAAAAAGTACAATTTATTGTTCTAAGCTGTAGACTCTGCAGTACTAGTACTATATTCAGAACCCTTTTCTTCATGTTGCCTGTTCACCTGCTTTACTAACATCAAATGTGACAAACCGAGTTTACACCTCTTTTCCCACTTTTACTTTAATGTCTCTTTCTCATCCTCTCATTGTCTAGTTTTCCTGTCTGACCCATATTACAGTAGATCGGTCTTTTTGTTCCGCTTAATGACTAACAGGTCATCTTTTGCCAGCTTAGTATTATAAAGCTACAGTATGTGATTGTGGCAGTTATATAGTAGCTACACTAGTTGCTTATCTATTGTAGAAAGAAGAAACAAATTCAGTTTCCTGATGGTTGCCCCTGTGTGGTTCACAAAATATCACGGGGAAAAGCAGCTCCACATTGTTCCTCTGGTGCATTATCATTACCGTCGAGTCACAAACGTCCATGTGTTCATGCAGAAGGTCGTTAAACGTTAAAACTGTTGTGGAGAAATTGAAACAAATTGTAATATTGGTGACACGTGAGGGTGGGCTGGGAAAATAGTTGGTTACAAAACAAGTTATAATGGAATTTTCTAAAGTAAATAAACTGCAGTGATAAACACACTAGAGCTCTGATGTCATGTGCAGAGGTGAGTCTAAAGCTGCCGGGGAGCAATCCTCTACAGCTGCACACTCTGGACTCCTGGACAGGAAGTGCCTCTCCTCTCTCTGTCTGGCTTCCTGCCTTCACATCGTGGATTATAGGGTTACTGGTGTTCACTATACCCTCACACTCTTAATCCATTTTACAGCTATACTTTTAAATCCAAGCCAAATCACTTATCTCCTACTGCTAATTTTCCACCTGCTGTATTTTCTTCAATGGAACAAACATTTTCGATCTGTGCCTCTTTAGAGTAAAGTGAATAGTGACTGGAGAGCGTGCTGTCGTCTCTGTAGTGTTACTGTAGCTTCATGAAGGGTGAATTCAGTAGTAGCCAGGTGACGCAGAGGGCAGCGGCTCACATGAACTCCTCGGCTCTGTTAAGTTGTCAATAATTCATTAGCAGACTCGCTAACAATGTGGGCTGACAGCTTCCTATGGAGCATAGAGCAGGCCTGCGCAGTGTGGGGTCCAGGGATGCCCCGGGAGGTTTTTAGGGGATCATATAAATGTCATCAACATTTCCAATATGTTGAAATGATCCCAACTAGCTCCAGCACAAGTATAACCACAGTGAAATACAGTGCAGTCTAGTGTTACAGTGTCATAGTGGTAAATTAAAAGGTCAAATAATCCAAAAGAAATCCTTCTCTGGTCTTTTTCTTCATTATGTGTCATAATGTCGACTTTTCTGATGCACCTGTTTCCAAAAAGTTTAGTTGTCAGGCATTTAAATTGAATTTAAATATTTCCTTTTTTCCTGAGGACTGACTAGAATTAAATCAAGCACCAAAGGGTGTCCCAAGACTGCCTTTATTCTCTAGAGAGGCTCGTAGGACAACACGGACTAAATGAATTATGACAGACACAACAATGCGTAACTAATAGTTATTCTGATGGATTTTAAGCAGAACTGGAACACAAACAGGCAAACTTTAAATGTATGTTTCTGCTAATGATACTCAAATACCTGAAAACTACAACAGTAATGATAAAAGTGTGATTGAAAACTTATTGAATTAAGTTCCTTTTTTACGACTTTTATTTTGAAGGATATCCATGTTGTTGTGAAGCTGTATAATAGTTTTTGAAGCGTGCTCGTGTGCCAACAATGGCCGGTTTTCCTCTCAGCCTGCTAATCATTTAACACCTGCCCGTCCATACTGCCCACAATCCACAAAGTGCAGCAGAGTTAACCTCTTTACCGGCAGGATTTACAGGCTCTCACTAAGCCACTCGGCCTTGGGATTGTTTCACTGCTTGACTGGCTGCTGCTTCACATTTAACGGGCCCTTGTATTGTTAAAATGAAGATACAATAACAGTCATATTTCTCTTTATTCTTTCATTTATCTGCACTTTAAAAGAGGATTATATTTTCTAATAAGCTTACAATACATTAGTGTCACGGAGTATGTTTTTAATGTTCATGTGCGTCTATAAACACATATTCTGCTCATGTGTGTGACGTATAGGCTTTATGTAGTGATGGGGGAAAGGAGTTGATTACGCTATTTATCTTTTTGATAATAGATTTAATGTTGCACTTGGTTCCAGTTGAACATCTTTTAACCTTTTTAAAATGACACATCGTCACCTGTTGCATATGTTTATATTCCTTGTTTTATTGGATTCATTCTTCAAGGCCTGAAGTTGTAAATGTATCCACAGATCAGAGAAACTGAATTTTTGTGTAGCGTTGTTTCTTATCCTGTCAATCATCTTACGACCCCTCAGATTTATACTGCGAAAGGTTTAACTTTCCTTTTTTAATTTGCACGTCTGCTGATGTGAATCATCATTTTTAAAGCCGGTTGTCTGCTAAACAGTGCCTGATGAAGAGTGTGAGCTCCATTAAGGGCTTGTATCCGTGTCGTTGCTGTAACATTAACAGTGTGTTACAGCCCACTGAAGGACGAGACAGATGATGGATCGCCCCGGGTTAATGGTGAAGGGAGGCCTCTATCCAAAGAGACCGATACACAGAGAGCGGAGAGAGAGAGAGACGCTGCTTGAACTTGGCTCATCATAATAACATTGCTCCGGGTTGCCGGTGAAAGTGCTGAGAGGGGCAGGTACACCTTAATGTTCTCCCTGTCTGAGGGAGTGAAAGCTGGTGGACTCGCTGCTGGAACACAGCATTCCCCACGGTCCTCCTGTCAGAGAGAGCGAGAGAGGAAGAAAAGTGAAGTGAGAGTGTACATCCCCCTCTTCCTAAATGCTGACGGTGCACTACAGACATCAACCCCCCCCTCCCTTGTTCCATTTAGCCCTAACGCCCCCCCTCTGTTCCCCTCTCTATGCTTTGTTTGTTTGAAGACATCGTTATCGAACTATTGATTATTAACCATTAGTCACATTTAGATTAAGACTGCACGTATTGATTATTTTCTTGATTTACGGTTTGGTCTATAAAATGTCCGTCCCAGCTCCTCAAAGCCAAGTTGATGTTTTTAAATGTCTTGTTTCTTCACTCCAAAACCCAAATACATTCACTTAAATATGATTTAAACAGAGAAAAGGCTGAAAAACGCATTTTCTATCTATAATAAAGCAGTTATGGATAGCTGTATTGGTTCTGACACATGTTACGTCAGCAGCTCCAGTATCTTCTGAGGAGTTTGTGCTTTTATGAACTTTTTGTTTAGATGAAGGCCGTTTTCTTTCTGTGAATACACCCAGGGAGAAGCGTGTCGTCTTTGGAGCTTCAGTGCATCATGAAAACTTGTGGTTCAGGTCGAACAATATTACGTTGAGCAAAATGCCTTCGCGCTTCAGTTGGTGCATCCGAGAGTAAAGTTGTATCTGTCTCTTGTGCTGGTTGCTTTGTCCTCTCTCCTGACTTTGTAGGTATTCACACTGCCTCTCCTCAGCGTGTGTGTGTGTGTGTGTGCGTGTGTGTGTGCATCCTGTATGTAGGGAAGTGATGAGACCGTATAGCCTGTGCTGTAACCACATCGGCTCCTGTTAATGCCGACAGTCGCACTACTGTATACTGTTAGTTGTAAGCTTTTTATGTATGGTTAAACCATTACAGTTTCTGCTTTCAAATGCATGAAGGGAGCTAAATCACCACATTACTGTGTAACGTGCCTCTTTAGACTTCTGTCAAGGCTTTACACTTTGATTTTGCCCGTGGAAAATGACACATAAGGGGGTAAAAAGCTCTTTGTTTGATGCAGGGTAAAAGATCCAGAGGCATAATCTGTCCCCTCTGTAACATCTACAAAAGACACCGTTTCTGTTTTTGTAGTCACAGGATATATTCATACTTGTTGGCATGCATCTTATTTATTTTTAAGAATAATACGGACACTTGAGTGTGTTTTCCTCCACAAAAGGTTGATTCATCACAGACCATGGAGCTCCTGATGCAGCGTGAAAGCTTTTCAATGGCATCCAAAGGGAGCACTTGCGAAGCCACTTTGACAGCAAGCTGTATTACAGCGTCTTACAAAAAGATCCTCTTCCTGAAGGTGCATTTGTTGCCAGGCGACAACATATAAACCAGTATTATTATTGCCTGGAAGTGCAGATGCTGCCCGGCGGTTAATTGCATGTGAACGCTCAGTATTAAGCGGGAACTGCTGAGCACTCAAGTGATTTCCATAGTTGAACAACTCGTGCACACGAAACAACATCGATTATTCTGTAACATTATCAATGCACTTTGGCAGCGACCATGAAGTAGATGACTGTGATCCTCTCTAACACACTGTCAGGCTGTCCAACGGAGATGGCATGTTGATGGCATTAGAGCCAAAATGTGCTTTATAGACGTATTAATGTTTTGATTTCCACATGACCAGATGATGACTACATTTACTCAATTTGGAGTTTGGGTCAAAACGTTGTCATTCTGCCGTATATGACGGACAACAGAAGCTTCCCTGTAAGCCGCATTAGAGTTATGATGGACGTACATACGCAGACAGTTTATCACAGTCAGGAGAACAATATGGATAACAGAACTACGGTCACATAAATATATTTCTCTGAGTGCAGCAGAGTGAACCCAAATGACACAACTAAATCCTTTTAAATGTGCATTGTGTAGCGTTTTGACATGAATAAATAAACACCCCATTAATATTTGAGCATAATTGCACAAACGTACAAACCCTAACCCTAAGCCTTAGTTTGGTTCCTCCTACGCTTTCTCAACTTATGGCAAAAGATACGAGCATATTACTTTTAAATTAGAATCACCATTCGCATGGAGGGCAGTGGAGTAAATGTTTGTGAGTTTGTGCAACAGCGTTAACTTCTGCCAGTTCTCTTTTGTGCTGTAAAGTAAATTCCCTCTTTTAAGTGGCACTAAATATTTACATACAGTAATTACAACTGCAGCAGCGTCTTATAAATAGTTGATGCGAGCGCTGGCGGGAGGAGAGGAGCAGATGCAGGGCTGCATCCTGAGAAGTGTTGTGTTGACTTTAACCACAGTCTGTTACAGTGAATAATCTCACTTTGTCTCATGATCAATTATTTTGTCCTGCAGCTGGATGACACACTGAGTGCATTTAATTTTTAAAAAGTAGTCGTGACTTTATCTTTAATAGCTGGAAAGTTTAAGGATCTCAGATCTCATAGATTCCACCATGAGGCCAGAGTCAGGTGACTGGTCTCATGAGGGCCACATGACATCGCTTCCCCTCATCCCTCTGTGATTCTTTTACCCTCCCACTGACATAAAATATCACAGCTCCCAGTTAGCCTGAGAGTATTACACTGTGACAGAAGGAAAGAAGGGAGAAGGAGGGACAGGATGGAGGATGATTCACACTGTGAGATAATAGTGAGCGCAGAGAGGGAGCGTGTTAATCTCATGGTTGTCAAGGAGATAATGAAGAGCAAACTGACCATATAGTAATTTCCTCCTCACACACACACACACACACACACACCGAGTCTCCATAGGTGACAAGGAAGGGCAGCGGGATTCATGGGGCCGTGTGACTATAAAACACCGTGAACAGAACAGGGAGCAGTGAAGCTCAGCAGAGGAGAAAGAAACTAAAAACAGCACAAAGCAGAGAACAGATCAGCGTACAATAATATGATGGAAGAACAAGAACATCGGGAAGTGGTTTCACATGACGTCAGTGTCAAACGATTGGCTATGTGACACTTGTTTATTCAAGTAAAATGTAAGATATATAGATAGTAGCTAGCTGCAGTCAAGCTTCAAAATAAATGTCCACCAAAAGATGCACTGGAAGTGTTTCATGAAGAGTTTAAAGTACTCATTAGTCTGAGCTTTTAAAAATGCATCTGTTTGTTTTGGTCTTCAGGAGGAAAGCAGTGTAACATTAGCTGAAACAAACATCCGTTTTGTCGTCCCTGTGGATATTTTCTCTCTCACTAGCAGCCTGTAAGGAAACACTAATAATTGAGCAACGGCATTTCAAAGTTGATTCAAACTGAGCGGACACGAGGAGAGGAGGGAGAGGAGGGAGAGGAGGGAGACACTTGAGTCCCTGGAGACCAGGAGGGCGGACCGGCTGCCCAGGAGCCACAAAAACAGGCCAACAGACAGCAAAGCAGTAGAGCTGGAGACACAGAAAGGTCAAACAGACAGAGGAATAATCAGGCAGAGGCCTTGTTGCTTATGTGTTTTGTGTATTCCCCTGTGTCTTTATTGACCTCGCTCCGCTGTCACACAGGTCCGTAGTAAGCTAGAGAGCTAATGAAGGCATCGGATCACACCCATCTTTTGGCATTTAAAAAAACTGCTGCGAAGCTGCACTGTTGATTATCTATAATTCCTGTCGCGCTTGTGCCTCGCGTGCTGTGGGAACAAAATGAGGATTTTGAGGAATTTCTTCACAGTTTCCTGCCATTTTATAAACGAGAAATAGTGGTAGTGATAGTGAAAGTCATTTGTGAGGCGTTGAGATGCGACAGACACAGCTTTCATATACTGTTTATTGTATGTGTGTGGGAATGATTACCGGCAACACAAACAGTGTAATGAACACCATTAAGCAGCAGTGTCCCTACAGGACAAACATTTGGGAAGTGCTCCCATTACCGAGAAGGGGAGAGACAGAGAGAATGAAATGTTGGAAATCAAAGACATTGGAAAAAGATAAAAAGTATTAAAAGCATTTTGGTTCTTTTCTCTGAGCTCTTTGGAAACGAGCAGTGAAAGCACCACGAGAGTGAGACCAGCAGCTAATGTCACCCTATGGAAAATCAAAGGAACAGAACAGACTCGCATCATGAAACCTCCACATTAAAGCTGGTTGTTACCAATAATGTAAATGCGTTATGGCTTCTCCTCTAAGTGCCTTGTAGGTGAACGAGTCCAGTCAGAAATCAGTAAAGCAGACTGGCGTGAGGGAAGTATTAATCGACCTCTTGTCTAGAAAGTTTATGATACTTTTTTATTTTCTGCCTTAACTGGAAAATAAGTTATTCTCCAGAACATATGGCTTAGATTCAGTGAGAGCGTGTTTCTATGTCCAGCTACCAATCTGTTCATTTGTACAATGACATCCAAAGCACGTACCATGGGTGTTAGTTTAATTTGTTTTTAATACTGGGAGGATAGAGTCTGAGTCAAACCGCGAGTCATGGGTCATTCATGGTGAGCTGCTGAATAATGAGAGATAAAGAGCAAAGATGGAAACAACTTCCTGCTGTGCTGCATTCATGTGCGACGGAAATGATTGTACAAACTTAAAAGGCTTGTCATCAGATTTATAATGCGCTACCACCCGGGAACTTCCTAAAAACACTGAAAGGTTGGTACTTTTCACCGTCAAGCCTTTACCACATTTATTCCTATGTGACCTGAATGCAGCATTAGGTCAAGACATGGGAGATCATGTGATCATCAGCAGCACTCCCTCTCGACACAATGCAGCAAGTATGAACAGGGAGTTCATGCACAGAATGACCACGCTTATCCCAAGGAAATCCACAACAATGGTCTTCTATCCAGATCTGAGGAGAAGCACAGCGGCCTATTAGCCGGTCTGCCTCCCGCCTCGCATCTATCCTGCATTATCCTGCATCTACTTCCTTGAGTGCAATAACTGCTTAAAGCAGCTTAAAGCAGCTTACAACAAGCGATGCCATTAGAGTAGCTCTCAGTGGAGAGGTGTGTGAGTTCAAATGCAGTGGATTGAAGCAGTACATTCCTCAGCGGTGAAGATATGAAGTGAATGTACAGAAAGGTTTGCAGTTTGTGCAAAAATAGCTCCTCAAGAACAGCAGACGTTTCCTGTTGAGTAAACTCACAGGGAAGCTGGCATGCAATGCATCCTGGTACATGTAGGCTTGTAGGAATCAGCTTTCAATATAGCAGGCACTGAGGAATGTATTGCTTCAATGCACTACATCAACACTGACTGTAATTCCACATAAAAGGTGGCGAGATGCCCCTTTAATGGTGAGGTTCTCCAAGTCAGAGGCAAATAAAATACCATGGGGAAAAATGTAATCTAGAGCTAGATATCATGCGTGCAGTGTGATAAAGCAGGCTGATTATCCCAGCTGCCCTGTGAAAACCAGGCTAATGAATTTCTCTGCATAGCTGACAGAAGGTCAGAAGGTCCCTCTTCTCCTCTCCTCTCCTCCTCTCCTCTCCACTTCTCTCCTCTCCTCTCCTCTCCTCTCCTCTCCTCTCCGAGTGATTTAGTGATTTCTCTTATCTCCGTAGCTCAGTGGCAGCAGAGAGATAACGCACGCTCATCGGGCGTTTGTGTTCGATCGTGTTTGCACATGCAACCCTGATATATGACACAGTATTTAAATGTGACAGTGTGTGAAGGGTGTGTGTGTGTGTGTGTCCGTCGGCGGTATCGCAGAGAGCAGGTTGTCCACCATTGGCTTTTGTTGAGACTTATTTTCAGCGCCTGTTGCAGCGGGAGATAAAATACTTTGGGATTTGGTCATCAGTGGTACAACAGCTCAGCACTTTAAAGCCGCAGACAAACAATAGTCGTGTGTGTGTGTGTGTGTGTGTTGCAGTGATTCCTCTTTCCTGCTCGGGCTTTTCTGTAAATGTTATCTTTACTTGCCAGGCAACATTCAGCACTAAGAGGCGGGACACCATTTCCCCAAAACAAACCTTATGATGTATGTATGTAATGGTTTGTATTGCAATCATGTGCTGGTGTAATAATTGACTTTTAATGGATGTTTCTGTGTTCGTCTGGCTGTGGAAATGAATTTCCTCCTTGAGCACAAACATAGAAGTGTGCCGAGTCGAATCGAAAGGGGACATCCAGAGGATACCTTCAACGTGTTCTGTGATCAGAATCTGTTTTGTTTGTAGGGAATAACAATCGCAATAACATCGGTGCTGCTTTTC